>NW_028253680.1:0-32892 GCF_964263255.1 Lissotriton vulgaris
CCTACAAATGTGAACTGACGTTCAAAAATAAAACATTTGAAAACGGACCATTTTCCACATTTCTGAAGCATGACGTAATGGGGGGGTGTTATCTCTTTTGTCGAAAATCAGCCGTTTTTGCTCGAACATTAAATGCCTCCAAATGGTATTTATTTCACTTCCCGGGGTGAAGAAACCCTTTTTGAGAACTCAGAGTGAGTAAATTGGCCATTTTCATGCACTTTTAACCATTCCATTAATCTTGTGTTTTGGGCCCCTGGAAGCATGAAAATCACTTTAAACATGCTAATTTTAGCTCTAACACTGATGATCCACCTACAAATGTGAACTGACGTTCAAAAATAAAACATTTGAAAACGGACCATTTTCCACATTTCTGAAGCATGACGTAATGGGGGGGTGTTATCTCTTTTGTCGAAAATCAGCCGTTTTTGCTCGAACATTAAATGCCTCCAAATGGTATTTAATTAACTTCCCGAGCCCCTGGAAGCATGAAAATCACTTTAAACATGCTAATTTTAGCTCTAACACTGATGATCCACCTACAAATGTGAACTGACGTTCAAAAATAAAACATTTGAAAACGGACCATTTTCCACATTTCTGAAGCATGACGTAATGGGGGGGTGTTATCTCTTTTGTCGAAAATCAGCCGTTTTTGCTCGAACATTAAATGCCTCCAAATGGTATTTATTTCACTTCCCGGGGTGAAGAAACCCTTTTTGAGAACTCAGAGTGAGTAAATTGGCCATTTTCATGCACTTTTAACCATTCCATAAATCTTGTGTTTTGGGCCCCTGGAAGCATGAAAATCACTTTAAACATGCTAATTTTAGCTCTAACACTGATGATCCACCTACAAATGTGAACTGACGTTCAAAAATAAAACATTTGAAAACGGACCATTTTCCACATTTCTGAAGCATGACGTAATGGGGGGGTGTTATCTCTTTTGTCGAAAATCAGCCGTTTTTGCTCGAACATTAAATGCCTCCAAATGGTATTTAATTAACTTCCCGGGGTGAAGAAACCCTTTTTGAGAACTCAGAGTGAGTAAATTGGCCATTTTCATGCACTTTTAAGCATTCCATAAATCTTGAGTTTTGGGCCCCTGGAAGCATGAAAATCACTTTAAACATGCTAATTTTAGCTCTAACACTGATGATCCACCTACAAATATGAACTGACGTTCAAAAATAAAACATTTGAAAATGGACCATTTTCCACATTTCTGAAGCATGACGTAATGGGGGGGTGTTATCTCTTTTGTCGAAAATCAGCCGTTTTTGCTCGAACATTAAATGCCTCCAAATGGTATTTAATTAACTTCCCGGTGTGAAGAAACCCTTTTTGAGAACTCAGAGTGAGTAAATTGGCCATTTTCATGCACTTTTAACCATTCCATAAATCTTGTGTTTTGGGCCCCTGGAAGCATGAAAATCACTTTAAACATGCTAATTTTAGCTCTAACACTGATGATCCACCTACAAATGTGAACTGACGTTCAAAAATAAAACATTTGAAAACGGACCATTTTCCACATTTCTGAAGCATGACGTAATGGGGGGGTGTTATCTCTTTTGTCGAAAATCAGCCGTTTTTGCTCGAACATTAAATGCCTCCAAATGGTATTTAATTAACTTCCCGGGGTGAAGAAACCCTTTTTGAGAACTCAGAGTGAGTAAATTGGCCATTTTCATGCACTTTTAACCATTCCATTAATCTTGTGTTTTGGGCCCCTGGAAGCATGAAAATCCCTTTAAACATGCTAATTTTAGCTCTAACACTGATGATCCACCTACAAATGTGAACTGACGTTCAAAAATAAAACATTTGAAAACGGACCATTTTCCACATTTCTGAAGCATGACGTAATGGGGGGGTGTTATCTCTTTTGTCGAAAATCAGCCATTTTTGCTCGAACATTAAATGCCTCCAAATGGTATTTATTTCACTTCTCGAGCCCCTGGAATCATGAAAATCACTTTAAACATGCTAATTTTAGCTCAAACACTGATGATCCACCTACAAATGTGAACTGACGTTCAAAAATAAAACATTTGAAAACGGACCATTTTCCACATTTCTGAAGCATGACGTAATGGGGGGGTGTTATCTCTTTTGTCGAAAATCAGCCGTTTTTGCTCGAACATTAAATGCCTCCAAATGGTATTTATTTCACTTCCCGAGCCCCTGGAAGCATGAAAATCACTTTAAACATGCTAATTTTAGCTCTAACACTGATGATCCACCTACAAATGTGAACTAACGTTCAAAAATAAAACATTTGAAAACGGACCATTTTCCACATTTCTGAAGCATGACGTAATGGGGGGGTGTTATCTCTTTTGTCGAAAATCAGCCGTTTTTGCTCGAACATTAAATGCCTCCAAATGGTATTTAATTAACTTCCCGAGCCCCTGGAAGCATGAAAATCACTTTAAACATGCTAATTTTAGCTCTAACACTGATGATCCACCTACAAATGTGAACTGACGTTCGAAAATAAAACATTTGAAAACGGACCATTTTCCACATTTCTGAAGCATGACGTAATGGGGGGGTGTTATCTCTTTTGTCGAAAATCAGCCGTTTTTGCTCGAACATTAAAAGCCTCCAAATGGTATTTATTTCACTTCCCGGGGTGAAGAAACCCTTTTTGAGAACTCAGAGTGAGTAAATTGGCCATTTTCATGCACTTTTAACCATTTCATTAATCTTGTGTTTTGGGCCCCTGGAAGCATGAAAATCACTTTAAACATGCTAATTTTAGCTCTAACACTGATGATCCACCTACAAATGTGAACTGACGTTCAAAAATAAAACATTTGAAAACGGACCATTTTCCACATTTCTGAAGCATGACGTAATGGGGGGGTGTTATCTCTTTTGTCGAAAATCAGCCGTTTTTGCTCGAACATTAAATGCCTCCAAATGGTATTTAATTAACTTCCCGAGCCCCTGGAAGCATGAAAATCACTTTAAACATGCTAATTTTAGCTCTAACACTGATGATCCACCTACAAATGTGAACTGACGTTCAAAAATAAAACATTTGAAAACGGACCATTTTCCACATTTCTGAAGCATGACTTAATGGGGGGGTGTTATCTCTTTTGTCGAAAATCACCCGTTTTTGCTCGAACATTAAATGCCTCCAAATGGTATTTAATTAACTTCCCGAGCCCCTGGAAGCATGAAAATCACTTTAAACATGCTAATTTTAGCTCTAACACTGATGATCCACCTACAAATGTGAACTGACGTTCAAAAATAAAACATTTGAAAACGGACCATTTTCCACATTTCTGAAGCATGACGTAATGGGGGGGTGTTATCTCTTTTGTCGAAAATCAGCCGTTTTTGCTCGAACATTAAATGCCTCCAAATGGTATTTATTTCACTTCCCGAACCCCTGGAAGCATGAAAATCACTTTAAACATGCTAATGTTAGCTCTAACACTGATGATCCACCTACAAATGTGAACTGACGTTCAAAAATAAAACATTTGAAAACGGACCATTTTCCACATTTCTGAAGCATGACGTAATGGGGGGGTGTTATCTCTTTTGTCGAAAATCAGCCGTTTTTGCTCGAACATTAAATGCCTCCAAATGGTATTTAATTAACTTCCCGAGCCCCTGGAAGCATGAAAATTACTTTAAACATGCTAATTTTAGCTCTAACACTGATGATCCACCTACAAATGTGAACTGACGTTCAAAAATAAAACATTTGAAAACGGACCATTTTCCACATTTCTGAAGCATGACGTAATGGGGGGGGTGTTATCTCTTTTGTCGAAAATCAGCCGTTTTTGCTCGAACATTAAATGCCTCCAAATGGTATTTAATTAACTTCCCGAGCCCCTGGAAGCATGAAAATCACTTTAAACATGCTAATTTTAGCTCTAACACTGATGATCCACCTACAAATGTGAACTGACGTTCAAAAATAAAACATTTGAAAACGGACCATTTTCCACATTTCTGAAGCATGACGTAATGGGGGGGTGTTATCTCTTTTGTCGAAAATCAGCCGTTTTTGCTCGAACATTAAATGCCTCCAAATGGTATTTATTTCACTTCCCGGGGTGAAGAAACCCTTTTTGAGAACTCAGAGTGAGTACATTGGCCATTTTCATGCACTTTTAACCATTCCATTAATCTTGTGTTTTGGGCCCCTGGAAGCATGAAAATCACTTTAAACATGCTAATTTTAGCTCTAACACTGATGATCCACCTACAAATGTGAACTGACGTTCAAAAATAAAACATTTGAAAACGGACCATTTTCCACATTTCTGAAGCATGACGTAATGGGGGGGGTGTTATCTCTTTTGTCGAAAATCAGCCGTTTTTGCTCGAACATTAAATGCCTCCAAATGGTATTTATTTCACTTCCCGAGCCCCTGGAAGCATGAAAATCACTTTAAACATGCTAATTTTAGCTCTAACACTGATGATCCACCTACAAATGTGAACTGACGTTCAAAAATAAAACATTTGAAAACGGACCATTTTCCACATTTCTGAAGCATGACGTAATGGGGGGGTGTTATCTCTTTTGTTGAAAATCAGCCGTTTTTGCTCGAACATTAAATTCCTCCAAATGGTATTTAATTAACTTCCCGAGCCCCTGGAAGCATGAAAATCACTTTAAACATGCTAATTTTAGCTCTAACACTGATGATCCACCTACAAATGTGAACTGACGTTCAAAAATAAAACATTTGAAAACGGACCATTTTCCACATTTCTGAAGCATGACGTAATGGGGGGGTGTTATCTCTTTTGTCGAAAATCAGCCGTTTTTGCTCGAACATTAAATGCCTCCAAATGGTATTTAATTAACTTCCCGGGGTGAAGAAACCCTTTTTGAGAACTCAGAGTGAGTAAATTGGCCATTTTCATGCACTTTTAACCATTCCATAAATCTTGTGTTTTGGGCCCCTGGAAGCATGAAAATCACTTTAAACATGCTAATTTTAGCTCTAACACTGATGATCCACCTACAAATGTGAACTGACGTTCAAAAATAAAACATTTGCAAACGGACCATTTTCCACATTTCTGAAGCATGACGTAATGGGGGGGTGTTATCTCTTTTGTCGAAAATCAGCCGTTTTTGCTCGAACATTAAATGCCTCCAAATGGTATTTAATTAACTTCCCGAGCCCCTGGAAGCATGAAAATCACTTTAAACATGCTAATTTTAGCTCTAACACTGATGATCCACCTACAAATGTGAACTGACGTTCAAAAATAAAACATTTGAAAACGGACCATTTTCCACATTTCTGAAGCATGACGTAATGGGGGGGTGTTATCTCTTTTGTCGAAAATCAGCCGTTTTTGCTCGAACATTAAATGCCTCCAAATGGTATTTATTTCACTTCCCGGGGTGAAGAAACCCTTTTTGAGAACTCAGAGTGAGTAAATTGGCCATTTTCATGCACTTTTAACCATTCCATTAATCTTGTGTTTTGGGCCCCTGGAAGCATGAAAATCACTTTAAACATGCTAATTTTAGCTCTAACACTGATGATCCACCTACAAATGTGAACTGACGTTCAAAAATAAAACATTTGAAAACGGACCATTTTCCACATTTCTGAAGCATGACGTAATGGGGGGGTGTTATCTCTTTTGTCGAAAATCAGCCGTTTTTGCTCGAACATTAAATGCCTCCAAATGGTATTTAATTAACTTCCCGAGCCCCTGGAAGCATGAAAATCACTTTAAACATGCTAATTTTAGCTCTAACACTGATGATCCACCTACAAATGTGAACTGACGTTCAAAAATAAAACATTTGAAAACGGACCATTTTCCACATTTCTGAAGCATGACGTAATGGGGGGGTGTTATCTCTTTTGTCGAAAATCAGCCGTTTTTGCTCGAACATTAAATGCCTCCAAATGGTATTTATTTCACTTCCCGGGGTGAAGAAACCCTTTTTGAGAACCCAGAGTGAGTAAATTGGCCATTTTCATGCACTTTTAACCATTCCATAAATCTTGTGTTTTGGGCCCCTGGAAGCATGAAAATCACTTTAAACATGCTAATTTTAGCTCTAACACTGATGATCCACCTACAAATGTGAACTGACGTTCAAAAATAAAACATTTGAAAACGGACCATTTTCCACATTTCTGAAGCATGACGTAATGGGGGGGTGTTATCTCTTTTGTCGAAAATCAGCCGTTTTTGCTCGAACATTAAATGCCTCCAAATGGTATTTAATTAACTTCCCGGGGTGAAGAAACCCTTTTTGAGAACTCAGAGTGAGTAAATTGGCCATTTTCATGCACTTTTAACCATTCCATAAATCTTGTGTTTTGGGCCCCTGGAAGCATGAAAATCACTTTAAACATGCTAATTTTAGCTCTAACACTGATGATCCACCTACAAATGTGAACTAACGTTCAAAAATAAAACATTTGAAAACGGACCATTTTCCACATTTCTGAAGCATGACGTAATGGGGGGGTGTTATCTCTTTTGTCGAAAATCAGCCGTTTTTGCTCGAACATTAAATGCCTCCAAATGGTATTTAATTAACTTCCCGAGCCCCTGGAAGCATGAAAATCACTTTAAACATGCTAATTTTAGCTCTAACACTGATGATCCACCTACAAATGTGAACTGACGTTCGAAAATAAAACATTTGAAAACGGACCATTTTCCACATTTCTGAAGCATGACGTAATGGGGGGGTGTTATCTCTTTTGTCGAAAATCAGCCGTTTTTGTTCAAACATTAAAAGCCTCCAAATGGTATTTATTTCACTTCCCGCGGTGAAGAAACCCTTTTTGAGAACTCAGAGTGAGTAAATTGGCCATTTTCATGCACTTTTAACCATTCCATTAATCTTGTGTTTTGGGCCCCTGGAAGCATGAAAATCACTTTAAACATGCTAATTTTAGCTCTAACACTGATGATCCACCTACAAATGTGAACTGACGTTCAAAAATAAAACATTTGAAAACGGACCATTTTCCACATTTCTGAAGCATGACTTAATGGGGGGGTGTTATCTCTTTTGTCGAAAATCACCAGTTTTTGCTCGAACATTAAATGCCTCCAAATGGTATTTAATTAACTTCCCGAGCCCCTGGAAGCATGAAAATCACTTTAAACATGCTAATTTTAGCTCTAACACTGATGATCCACCTACAAATGTGAACTGACGTTCAAAAATAAAACATTTGAAAACGGACCATTTTCCACATTTCTGAAGCATGACGTAATGGGGGGGTGTTATCTCTTTTGTCGAAAATCTGCCGTTTTTGCTCGAACATTAAATGCCTCCAAATGGTATTTATTTCACTTCCCGAGCCCCTGGAAGCATGAAAATCACTTTAAACATGCTAATTTTAGCTCTAACACTGATGATCCACCTACAAATGTGAACTGACGTTCAAAAATAAAACATTTGAAAACGGACCATTTTCCACATTTCTGAAGCATGACGTAATGGGGGGGTGTTATCTCTTTTGTCGAAAATCAGCCGTTTTTGCTCGAACATTAAATGCCTCCAAATGGTATTTAATTAACTTCCCGAGCCCCTGGAAGCATGAAAATTACTTTAAACATGCTAATTTTAGCTCTAACACTGATGATCCACCTACAAATGTGAACTGACGTTCAAAAATAAAACATTTGAAAACGGACCATTTTCCACATTTCTGAAGCATGACGTAATGGGGGGGGTGTTATCTCTTTTGTCGAAAATCAGCCGTTTTTGCTCGAACATTAAATGCCTCCAAATGGTATTTAATTAACTTCCCGAGCCCCTGGAAGCATGAAAATCACTTTAAACATGCTAATTTTAGCTCTAACACTGATGATCCACCTACAAATGTGAACTGACGTTCAAAAATAAAACATTTGAAAACGGACCATTTTCCACATTTCTGAAGCATGACGTAATGGGGGGGTGTTATCTCTTTTGTCGAAAATCAGCCGTTTTTGCTCGAACATTAAATGCCTCCAAATGGTATTTATTTCACTTCCCGGGGTGAAGAAACCCTTTTTGAGAACTCAGAGTGAGTACATTGGCCATTTTCATGCACTTTTAACCATTCCATTAATCTTGTGTTTTGGGCCCCTGGAAGCATGAAAATCACTTTAAACATGCTAATTTTAGCTCTAACACTGATGATCCACCTACAAATGTGAACTGACGTTCAAAAATAAAACATTTGAAAACGGACCATTTTCCACATTTCTGAAGCATGACGTAATGGGGGGGGTGTTATCTCTTTTGTCGAAAATCAGCCGTTTTTGCTCGAACATTAAATGCCTCCAAATGGTATTTATTTCACTTCCCGAGCCCCTGGAAGCATGAAAATCACTTTAAACATGCTAATTTTAGCTCTAACACTGATGATCCACCTACAAATGTGAACTGACGTTCAAAAATAAAACATTTGAAAACGGACCATTTTCCACATTTCTGAAGCATGACGTAATGGGGGGGTGTTATCTCTTTTGTTGAAAATCAGCCGTTTTTGCTCGAACATTAAATTCCTCCAAATGGTATTTAATTAACTTCCCGAGCCCCTGGAAGCATGAAAATCACTTTAAACATGCTAATTTTAGCTCTAACACTGATGATCCACCTACAAATGTGAACTGACGTTCAAAAATAAAACATTTGAAAACGGACCATTTTCCACATTTCTGAAGCATGACGTAATGGGGGGGTGTTATCTCTTTTGTCGAAAATCAGCCGTTTTTGCTCGAACATTAAATGCCTCCAAATGGTATTTAATTAACTTCCCGGGGTGAAGAAACCCTTTTTGAGAACTCAGAGTGAGTAAATTGGCCATTTTCATGCACTTTTAACCATTCCATAAATCTTGTGTTTTGGGCCCCTGGAAGCATGAAAATCACTTTAAACATGCTAATTTTAGCTCTAACACTGATGATCCACCTACAAATGTGAACTGACGTTCAAAAATAAAACATTTGCAAACGGACCATTTTCCACATTTCTGAAGCATGACGTAATGGGGGGGTGTTATCTCTTTTGTCGAAAATCAGCCGTTTTTGCTCGAACATTAAATGCCTCCAAATGGTATTTAATTAACTTCCCGAGCCCCTGGAAGCATGAAAATCACTTTAAACATGCTAATTTTAGCTCTAACACTGATGATCCACCTACAAATGTGAACTGACGTTCAAAAATAAAACATTTGAAAACGGACCATTTTCCACATTTCTGAAGCATGACGTAATGGGGGGGTGTTATCTCTTTTGTCGAAAATCAGCCGTTTTTGCTCGAACATTAAATGCCTCCAAATGGTATTTATTTCACTTCCCGGGGTGAAGAAACCCTTTTTGAGAACTCAGAGTGAGTAAATTGGCCATTTTCATGCACTTTTAACCATTCCATTAATCTTGTGTTTTGGGCCCCTGGAAGCATGAAAATCACTTTAAACATGCTAATTTTAGCTCTAACACTGATGATCCACCTACAAATGTGAACTGACGTTCAAAAATAAAACATTTGAAAACGGACCATTTTCCACATTTCTGAAGCATGACGTAATGGGGGGGTGTTATCTCTTTTGTTGAAAATCAGCCGTTTTTGCTCGAACATTAAATTCCTCCAAATGGTATTTAATTAACTTCCCGAGCCCCTGGAAGCATGAAAATCACTTTAAACATGCTAATTTTAGCTCTAACACTGATGATCCACCTACAAATGTGAACTGACGTTCAAAAATAAAACATTTGAAAACGGACCATTTTCCACATTTCTGAAGCATGACGTAATGGGGGGGTGTTATCTCTTTTGTCGAAAATCAGCCGTTTTTGCTCGAACATTAAATGCCTCCAAATGGTATTTAATTAACTTCCCGGGGTGAAGAAACCCTTTTTGAGAACTCAGAGTGAGTAAATTGGCCATTTTCATGCACTTTTAACCATTCCATAAATCTTGTGTTTTGGGCCCCTGGAAGCATGAAAATCACTTTAAACATGCTAATTTTAGCTCTAACACTGATGATCCACCTACAAATGTGAACTGACGTTCAAAAATAAAACATTTGCAAACGGACCATTTTCCACATTTCTGAAGCATGACGTAATGGGGGGGTGTTATCTCTTTTGTCGAAAATCAGCCGTTTTTGCTCGAACATTAAATGCCTCCAAATGGTATTTAATTAACTTCCCGAGCCCCTGGAAGCATGAAAATCACTTTAAACATGCTAATTTTAGCTCTAACACTGATGATCCACCTACAAATGTGAACTGACGTTCAAAAATAAAACATTTGAAAACGGACCATTTTCCACATTTCTGAAGCATGACGTAATGGGGGGGTGTTATCTCTTTTGTCGAAAATCAGCCGTTTTTGCTCGAACATTAAATGCCTCCAAATGGTATTTATTTCACTTCCCGGGGTGAAGAAACCCTTTTTGAGAACTCAGAGTGAGTAAATTGGCCATTTTCATGCACTTTTAACCATTCCATTAATCTTGTGTTTTGGGCCCCTGGAAGCATGAAAATCACTTTAAACATGCTAATTTTAGCTCTAACACTGATGATCCACCTACAAATGTGAACTGACGTTCAAAAATAAAACATTTGAAAACGGACCATTTTCCACATTTCTGAAGCATGACGTAATGGGGGGGTGTTATCTCTTTTGTCGAAAATCAGCCGTTTTTGCTCGAACATTAAATGCCTCCAAATGGTATTTAATTAACTTCCCGAGCCCCTGGAAGCATGAAAATCACTTTAAACATGCTAATTTTAGCTCTAACACTGATGATCCACCTACAAATGTGAACTGACGTTCAAAAATAAAACATTTGAAAACGGACCATTTTCCACATTTCTGAAGCATGACGTAATGGGGGGGTGTTATCTCTTTTGTCGAAAATCAGCCGTTTTTGCTCGAACATTAAATGCCTCCAAATGGTATTTATTTCACTTCCCGGGGTGAAGAAACCCTTTTTGAGAACTCAGAGTGAGTAAATTGGCCATTTTCATGCACTTTTAACCATTCCATAAATCTTGTGTTTTGGGCCCCTGGAAGCATGAAAATCACTTTAAACATGCTAATTTTAGCTCTAACACTGATGATCCACCTACAAATGTGAACTGACGTTCAAAAATAAAACATTTGAAAACGGACCATTTTCCACATTTCTGAAGCATGACGTAATGGGGGGTGTTATCTCTTTTGTCGAAAATCAGCCGTTTTTGCTCGAACATTAAATGCCTCCAAATGGTATTTAATTAACTTCCCGGGGTGAAGAAACCCTTTTTGAGAACTCAGAGTGAGTAAATTGGCCATTTTCATGCACTTTTAACCATTCCATAAATCTTGTGTTTTGGGCCCCTGGAAGCATGAAAATCACTTTAAACATGCTAATTTTAGCTCTAACACTGATGATCCACCTACAAATGTGAACTGACGTTCAAAAATAAAACATTTGAAAACGGACCATTTTCCACATTTCTGAAGCATGACGTAATGGGGGGGGTGTTATCTCTTTTGTCGAAAATCAGCCGTTTTTGCTCGAACATTAAATGCCTCCAAATGGTATTTAATTAACTTCCCGGGGTGAAGAAACCCTTTTTGAGAACTCAGAGTGAGTAAATTGGCCATTTTCATGCACTTTTAACCATTCCATAAATCTTGTGTTTTGGGCCCCTGGAAGCATGAAAATCACTTTAAACATGCTAATTTTAGCTCTAACACTGCTGATCCACCTACAAATGTGAACTGACGTTCAAAAATAAAACATTTGAAAACGGACCATTTTCCACATTTCTGAAGCATGACGTAATGGGGGGGTGTTATCTCTTTTGTCGAAAATCAGCCGTTTTTGCTCGAACATTAAATGCCTCCAAATGGTATTTAATTAACTTCCCGAGCCCCTGGAAGCATGAAAATCACTTTAAACATGCTAATTTTAGCTCTAACACTGATGATCCACCTACAAATGTGAACTGACGTTCAAAAATAAAACATTTGAAAACGGACCATTTTCCACATTTCTGAAGCATGACGTAATGGGGGGGTGTTATCTCTTTTGTCGAAAATCAGCCGTTTTTGCTCGAACATTAAATGCCTCCAAATTGTATTTATTTCACTTCCCGGGGTGAAGAAACCCTTTTTGAGAACTCAGAGTGAGTAAATTGGCCATTTTCATGCACTTTTAACCATTCCATTAATCTTGTGTTTTGGGCCCCTGGAAGCATGAAAATCACTTTAAACATGCTAATTTTAGCTCTAACACTGATGATCCACCTACAAATGTGAACTGACGTTCAAAAATAAAACATTTGAAAACGGACCATTTTCCACATTTCTGAAGCATGACGTAATGGGGGGGTGTTATCTCTTTTGTCGAAAATCAGCCGTTTTTGCTCGAACATTAAATGCCTCCAAATGGTATTTATTTCACTTCTCGAGCCCCTGGAATCATGAAAATCACTTTAAACATGCTAATTTTAGCTCTAACACTGATGATCCACCTACAAATGTGAACTGACGTTCAAAAATAAAACATTTGAAAACGGACCATTTTCCACATTTCTGAAGCATGACGTAATGGGGGGGTGTTATCTCTTTTGTCGAAAATCAGCCGTTTTTGCTCGAACATTAAATGCCTCCAAATAGTATTTATTTCACTTCCCGAGCCCCTGGAAGCATGAAAATCACTTTAAACATGCTAATTTTAGCTCTAACACTGATGATCCACCTACAAATGTGAACTAACGTTCAAAAATAAAACATTTGAAAACGGACCATTTTCCACATTTCTGAAGCATGACGTAATGGGGGGGTGTTATCTCTTTTGTCGAAAATCAGCCGTTTTTGCTCGAACATTAAATGCCTCCAAATGGTATTTAATTAACCCCTTTACTGCTAAGGCATTACTCTTCTTTCTCATTTACTTTCCATTGAAATCAATGGAAAGTCCATGACGAGTTACCCTTGTCATTAGCGGCGAAGAGGTTAACTTCCCGAGCCCCTGGAAGCATGAAAATCACTTAAAACATGCTAATTTTAGCTCTAACACTGATGATCCACCTACAAATGTGAACTGACGTTCAAAAATAAAACATTTGAAAACGGACCATTTTCCACATTTCTGAAGCATGACGTAATGGGGGGGTGTTATCTCTTTTGTCGAAAATCAGCCGTTTTTGCTCGAACATTAAAAGCCTCCAAATGGTATTTATTTCACTTCCCGGGGTGAAGAAACCCTTTTTGAGAACTCAGAGTGAGTAAATTGGCCATTTTCATGCACTTTTAACCATTCCATTAATCTTGTGTTTTGGGCCCCTGGAAGCATGAAAATCACTTTAAACATGCTAATTTTAGCTCTAACACTGATGATCCACCTACAAATGTGAACTGACGTTCAAAAATAAAACATTTGAAAACGGACCATTTTCCACATTTCTGAAGCATGACGTAATGGGGGGGGTGTTATCTCTTTTGTCGAAAATCAGCCGTTTTTGCTCGAACATTAAATGCCTCCAAATGGTATTTAATTAACTTCCCAAGCCCCTGGAAGCATGAAAATCACTTTAAACATGCTAATTTTAGCTCTAACACTGATGATCCACCTACAAATGTGAACTGACGTTCAAAAATAAAACATTTGAAAACGGACCATTTTCCACATTTCTGAAGCATGACGTAATGCGGGGGTGTTATCTCTTTTGTCGAAAATCAGCCGTTTTTGCTCGAACATTAAATGCCTCCAAATGGTATTTATTTCACTTCCCGAGCCCCTGGAAGCATGAAAATCACTTTAAACATGCTAATTTTAGCTCTAACACTGATGATCCACCTACAAATGTGAACTGACGTTCAAAAATAAAACATTTGAAAACGGACCATTTTCCACATTTCTGAAGCATGACGTAATGGGGGGGTGTTATCTCTTTTGTCGAAAATCAGCCGTTTTTGCTCGAACATTAAATGCCTCCAAATGGTATTTAATTAACTTCCCGAGCCCCTGGAAGCATGAAAATCACTTTAAACATGCTAATTTTAGCTCTAACACTGATGATCCACCTACAAATGTGAACTGACGTTCAAAAATAAAACATTTGAAAACGGACCATTTTCCACATTTCTGAAGCATGACGTAATGGGGGGGTGTTATCTCTTTTGTCGAAAATCAGCCGTTTTTGCTCGAACATTAAATGCCTCCAAATGGTATTTAATTAACTTCCCGAGCCCCTGGAAGCATGAAAATCACTTTAAACATGCTAATTTTAGCTCTAACACTGATGATCCACCTACAAATGTGAACTGACGGTCAAAAATAAAACATTTGAAAACGGACCATTTTCGACATTTCTGAAGCATGACGTAATGGGGGGGTGTTATCTCTTTTGTCGAAAATCAGCCGTTTTTGCTCGAACATTAAATGCCTCCAAATGGTATTTATTTCACTTCCCGGGGTGAAGAAACCCTTTTTGAGAACTCAGAGTGAGTAAATTGGCCATTTTCATGCACTTTTAACCATTACATTAATCTTGTGTTTTGGGCCCCTGGAAGCATGAAAATCACTTTAAACATGCTAATTTTAGCTCTAACACTGATGATCCACCTACAAATGTGAACTGACGTTCAAAAATAAAACATTTGAAAACGGACCATTTTCCACATTTCTGAAGCATGACGTAATGGGGGGGTGTTATCACTTTTGTCGAAAATCAGCCGTTTTTGCTCGACCATTAAATGCCTCCAAATGGTATTTAATTAACTTCCCGAGCCCCTGGAAGCATGAAAATCACTTTAAACATGCTAATTTTAGCTATAACACTGATGATCCACCTACAAATGTGAACTGACGTTAAAAAATAAAACATTTGAAAACGGACCATTTTCCACATTTCTGAAGCATGACGTAATGGGGGGGTGTTATCTCTTTTGTCGAAAATCAGCCGTTTTTGCTCGAACATTAAATGCCTCCAAATGGTATTTAATTAACTTCCCGAGCCCCTGGAAGCATGAAAATCACTTTAAACATGCTAATTTTAGCTCTAACACTGATGATTCACCTACAAATGTGAACTGACGTTCAAAAATAAAACATTTGAAAACGGACCATTTTCCACATTTCTGAAGCATGACGTAATGGGGGGGTGTTATCTCTTTTGTCGAAAATCAGCCGTTTTTGCTCGAACATTAAATGCCTCCAAATGGTATTTATTTCACTTCCCGGGGTGAAGAAACCCTTTTTGAGAACTCAGAGTGAGTAAATTGGCCATTTTCATGCACTTTTAACCATTCCATAAATCTTGTGTTTTGGGCCCCTGGAAGCATGAAAATCACTTTAAACATGCTAATTTTAGCTCTAACACTGATGATCCACCTACAAATGTGAACTGACGTTCAAAAATAAAACATTTGAAAACGGACCATTTTCCACATTTCTGAAGCATGACGTAATGGGGGGTGTTATCTCTTTTGTCGAAAATCAGCCGTTTTTGCTCGAACATTAAATGCCTCCAAATGGTATTTAATTAACTTCCCGGGGTGAAGAAACCCTTTTTGAGAACTCAGAGTGAGTAAATTGGCCATTTTCATGCACTTTTAACCATTCCATAAATCTTGTGTTTTGGGCCCCTGGAAGCATGAAAATCACTTTAAACATGCTAATTTTAGCTCTAACACTGATGATCCACCTACAAATGTGAACTGACGTTCAAAAATAAAACATTTGAAAACGGACCATTTTCCACATTTCTGAAGCATGACGTAATGGGGGGGGTGTTATCTCTTTTGTCGAAAATCAGCCGTTTTTGCTCGAACATTAAATGCCTCCAAATGGTATTTAATTAACTTCCCGGGGTGAAGAAACCCTTTTTGAGAACTCAGAGTGAGTAAATTGGCCATTTTCATGCACTTTTAACCATTCCATAAATCTTGTGTTTTGGGCCCCTGGAAGCATGAAAATCACTTTAAACATGCTAATTTTAGCTCTAACACTGCTGATCCACCTACAAATGTGAACTGACGTTCAAAAATAAAACATTTGAAAACGGACCATTTTCCACATTTCTGAAGCATGACGTAATGGGGGGGTGTTATCTCTTTTGTCGAAAATCAGCCGTTTTTGCTCGAACATTAAATGCCTCCAAATGGTATTTAATTAACTTCCCGAGCCCCTGGAAGCATGAAAATCACTTTAAACATGCTAATTTTAGCTCTAACACTGATGATCCACCTACAAATGTGAACTGACGTTCAAAAATAAAACATTTGAAAACGGACCATTTTCCACATTTCTGAAGCATGACGTAATGGGGGGGTGTTATCTCTTTTGTCGAAAATCAGCCGTTTTTGCTCGAACATTAAATGCCTCCAAATTGTATTTATTTCACTTCCCGGGGTGAAGAAACCCTTTTTGAGAACTCAGAGTGAGTAAATTGGCCATTTTCATGCACTTTTAACCATTCCATTAATCTTGTGTTTTGGGCCCCTGGAAGCATGAAAATCACTTTAAACATGCTAATTTTAGCTCTAACACTGATGATCCACCTACAAATGTGAACTGACGTTCAAAAATAAAACATTTGAAAACGGACCATTTTCCACATTTCTGAAGCATGACGTAATGGGGGGGTGTTATCTCTTTTGTCGAAAATCAGCCGTTTTTGCTCGAACATTAAATGCCTCCAAATGGTATTTATTTCACTTCTCGAGCCCCTGGAATCATGAAAATCACTTTAAACATGCTAATTTTAGCTCTAACACTGATGATCCACCTACAAATGTGAACTGACGTTCAAAAATAAAACATTTGAAAACGGACCATTTTCCACATTTCTGAAGCATGACGTAATGGGGGGGTGTTATCTCTTTTGTCGAAAATCAGCCGTTTTTGCTCGAACATTAAATGCCTCCAAATAGTATTTATTTCACTTCCCGAGCCCCTGGAAGCATGAAAATCACTTTAAACATGCTAATTTTAGCTCTAACACTGATGATCCACCTACAAATGTGAACTAACGTTCAAAAATAAAACATTTGAAAACGGACCATTTTCCACATTTCTGAAGCATGACGTAATGGGGGGGTGTTATCTCTTTTGTCGAAAATCAGCCGTTTTTGCTCGAACATTAAATGCCTCCAAATGGTATTTAATTAACCCCTTTACTGCTAAGGCATTACTCTTCTTTCTCATTTACTTTCCATTGAAATCAATGGAAAGTCCATGACGAGTTACCCTTGTCATTAGCGGCGAAGAGGTTAACTTCCCGAGCCCCTAGAAGCATGAAAATCACTTAAAACATGCTAATTTTAGCTCTAACACTGATGATCCACCTACAAATGTGAACTGACGTTCAAAAATAAAACATTTGAAAACGGACCATTTTCCACATTTCTGAAGCATGACGTAATGGGGGGGTGTTATCTCTTTTGTCGAAAATCAGCCGTTTTTGCTCGAACATTAAAAGCCTCCAAATGGTATTTATTTCACTTCCCGGGGTGAAGAAACCCTTTTTGAGAACTCAGAGTGAGTAAATTGGCCATTTTCATGCACTTTTAACCATTCCATTAATCTTGTGTTTTGGGCCCCTGGAAGCATGAAAATCACTTTAAACATGCTAATTTTAGCTCTAACACTGATGATCCACCTACAAATGTGAACTGACGTTCAAAAATAAAACATTTGAAAACGGACCATTTTCCACATTTCTGAAGCATGACGTAATGGGGGGGGTGTTATCTCTTTTGTCGAAAATCAGCCGTTTTTGCTCGAACATTAAATGCCTCCAAATGGTATTTAATTAACTTCCCAAGCCCCTGGAAGCATGAAAATCACTTTAAACATGCTAATTTTAGCTCTAACACTGATGATCCACCTACAAATGTGAACTGACGTTCAAAAATAAAACATTTGAAAACGGACCATTTTCCACATTTCTGAAGCATGACGTAATGCGGGGGTGTTATCTCTTTTGTCGAAAATCAGCCGTTTTTGCTCGAACATTAAATGCCTCCAAATGGTATTTATTTCACTTCCCGAGCCCCTGGAAGCATGAAAATCACTTTAAACATGCTAATTTTAGCTCTAACACTGATGATCCACCTACAAATGTGAACTGACGTTCAAAAATAAAACATTTGAAAACGGACCATTTTCCACATTTCTGAAGCATGACGTAATGGGGGGGTGTTATCTCTTTTGTCGAAAATCAGCCGTTTTTGCTCGAACATTAAATGCCTCCAAATGGTATTTAATTAACTTCCCGAGCCCCTGGAAGCATGAAAATCACTTTAAACATGCTAATTTTAGCTCTAACACTGATGATCCACCTACAAATGTGAACTGACGTTCAAAAATAAAACATTTGAAAACGGACCATTTTCCACATTTCTGAAGCATGACGTAATGGGGGGGTGTTATCTCTTTTGTCGAAAATCAGCCGTTTTTGCTCGAACATTAAATGCCTCCAAATGGTATTTAATTAACTTCCCGGGGTGAAGAAACCCTTTTTGAGAACTCAGAGTGAGTAAATTGGCCATTTTCATGCACTTTTAACCATTCCATAAATCTTGTGTTTTGGGCCCCTGGAAGCATGAAAATCACTTTAAACATGCTAATTTTAGCTCTAACACTGATGATCCACCTACAAATGTGAACTGACGTTCAAAAATAAAACATTTGAAAACGGACCATTTTCCACATTTCCGAAGCATGACGTAATGGGGGGGTGTTATCTCTTTTGTCGAAAATCATCCGTTTTTGCTCGAACATTAAATGCCTCCAAATGGTATTTAATTAACTTCCCGAGCCCCTGGAAGCATGAAAATCACTTTAAACATGCTAATTTTAGCTCTAACACTGATGATCCACCTACAAATGTGAACTGACGTTCAAAAATAAAACATTTGAAAACGGACCATTTTCCACATTTCTGAAGCATGACGTAATGGGGGGGTGTTATCTCTTTTGTCGAAAATCAGCTGTTTTTGCTCGAACATTAAATGCCTCCAAATGGTATTTATTTCACTTCCCGAGCCCCTGGAAGCATGAAAATCACTTTAAACATGCTAATTTTAGCTCTAACACTGATGATCCACCTACAAATGTGAACTGACATTCAAAAATAAAACATTTGAAAACGGACCATTTTCCACATTTCTGAAGCATGACGTAATGGGGGGGTGTTATCTCTTTTGTCGAAAATCAGCCGTTTTTGCTCGAACATTAAATGCCTCCAAATGGTATTTATTTCACTTCCCGAGCCTCTGGAAGCATGAAAATCACTTTAAACATGCTAATTTTAGCTCTAACACTGATGATCCACCTACAAATGTGAACTGACGTTCAAAAATAAAACATTTGAAAACGGACCATCTTCCACATTTCTGAAGCATGACGTAATGGGGGGGTGTTATCTCTTTTGTCGAAAATCAGCCGTTTTAGCTCGAACATTAAATGCCTCCAAATGGTATTTAATTAACTTCCCGAGCCCCTGGAAGCATGAAAATCACTTTAAACATGCTAATTTTAGCTCTAACACTGATGATCCACCTACAAATGTGAACTGACGGTCAAAAATAAAACATTTGAAAACGGACCATTTTCGACATTTCTGAAGCATGACGTAATGGGGGGGTGTTATCTCTTTTGTCGAAAATCAGCCGTTTTTGCTCGAACATTAAATGCCTCCAAATGGTATTTATTTCACTTCCCGGGGTGAAGAAACCCTTTTTGAGAACTCAGAGTGAGTAAATTGGCCATTTTCATGCACTTTTAACCATTACATTAATCTTGTGTTTTGGGCCCCTGGAAGCATGAAAATCACTTTAAACATGCTAATTTTAGCTCTAACACTGATGATCCACCTACAAATGTGAACTGACGTTCAAAAATAAAACATTTGAAAACGGACCATTTTCCACATTTCTGAAGCATGACGTAATGGGGGGGTGTTATCACTTTTGTCGAAAATCAGCCGTTTTTGCTCGACCATTAAATGCCTCCAAATGGTATTTAATTAACTTCCCGAGCCCCTGGAAGCATGAAAATCACTTTAAACATGCTAATTTTAGCTATAACACTGATGATCCACCTACAAATGTGAACTGACGTTAAAAAATAAAACATTTGAAAACGGACCATTTTCCACATTTCTGAAGCATGACGTAATGGGGGGGTGTTATCTCTTTTGTCGAAAATCAGCCGTTTTTGCTCGAACATTAAATGCCTCCAAATGGTATTTAATTAACTTCCCGAGCCCCTGGAAGCATGAAAATCACTTTAAACATGCTAATTTTAGCTCTAACACTGATGATTCACCTACAAATGTGAACTGACGTTCAAAAATAAAACATTTGAAAACGGACCATTTTCCACATTTCTGAAGCATGACGTAATGGGGGGGTGTTTTCTCTTTTGTCGAAAATCAGCCGTTTTTGCTCGAACATTAAATGCCTCCAAATGGTATTTATTTCACTTCCCGGGGTGAAGAAACCCTTTTTGAGAACTCAGAGTGAGTAAATTGGCCATTTTCATGCACTTTTAACCATTCCATTAATCTTGTGTTTTGGGCCCCTGGAAGCATGAAAATCACTTTAAACATGCTAATTTTAGCTCTAACACTGATGATCCACCTACAAATGTGAACTGACGTTCAAAAATAAAACATTTGAAAACGGACCATTTTCCACATTTCTGAAGCATGACGTAATGGGGGGGTGTTTTCTCTTTTGTCGAAAATCAGCCGTTTTTGCTCGAACATTAAATGCCTCCAAATGGTATTTATTTCACTTCCCGGGGTGAAGAAACCCTTTTTGAGAACTCAGAGTGAGTAAATTGGCCATTTTCATGCACTTTTAACCATTCCATTAATCTTGTGTTTTGGGCCCCTGGAAGCATGAAAATCACTTTAAACATGCTAATTTTAGCTCTAACACTGATGATCCACCTACAAATGTGAACTGACGTTCAAAAATAAAACATTTGAAAACGGACCATTTTCCACATTTCTGAAGCATGACGTAATGGGGGGGTGTTATCTCTTTTGTCGAAAATCAGCCGTTTTTGCTCGAACATTAAATGCCTCCAAATGGTATTTATTTCACTTCCCGGGGTGAAGAAACCCTTTTTGAGAACTCAGAGTGAGTAAATTGGCCATTTTCATGCACTTTTAACCATTCCATAAATCTTGTGTTTTGGGCCCCTGGAAGCATGAAAATCACTTTAAACATGCTAATTTTAGCTCTAACACTGATGATCCACCTACAAATGTGAACTGACGTTCAAAAATAAAACATTTGAAAACGGACCATTTTCCACATTTCTGAAGCATGACGTAATGGGGGGTGTTATCTCTTTTGTCGAAAATCAGCCGTTTTTGCTCGAACATTAAATGCCTCCAAATGGTATTTAATTAACTTCCCGGGGTGAAGAAACCCTTTTTGAGAACTCAGAGTGAGTAAATTGGCCATTTTCATGCACTTTTAACCATTCCATAAATCTTGTGTTTTGGGCCCCTGGAAGCATGAAAATCACTTTAAACATGCTAATTTTAGCTCTAACACTGATGATCCACCTACAAATGTGAACTGACGTTCAAAAATAAAACATTTGAAAACGGACCATTTTCCACATTTCTGAAGCATGACGTAATGGGGGGGGTGTTATCTCTTTTGTCGAAAATCAGCCGTTTTTGCTCGAACATTAAATGCCTCCAAATGGTATTTAATTAACTTCCCGGGGTGAAGAACCCTTTTTGAGAACTCAGAGTGAGTAAATTGGCCATTTTCATGCACTTTTAACCATTCCATAAATCTTGTGTTTTGGGCCCCTGGAAGCATGAAAATCACTTTAAACATGCTAATTTTAGCTCTAACACTGCTGATCCACCTACAAATGTGAACTGACGTTCAAAAATAAAACATTTGAAAACGGACCATTTTCCACATTTCTGAAGCATGACGTAATGGGGGGGTGTTATCTCTTTTGTCGAAAATCAGCCGTTTTTGCTCGAACATTAAATGCCTCCAAATGGTATTTAATTAACTTCCCGAGCCCCTGGAAGCATGAAAATCACTTTAAACATGCTAATTTTAGCTCTAACACTGATGATCCACCTACAAATGTGAACTGACGTTCAAAAATAAAACATTTGAAAACGGACCATTTTCCACATTTCTGAAGCATGACGTAATGGGGGGGTGTTATCTCTTTTGTCGAAAATCAGCCGTTTTTGCTCGAACATTAAATGCCTCCAAATTGTATTTATTTCACTTCCCGGGGTGAAGAAACCCTTTTTGAGAACTCAGAGTGAGTAAATTGGCCATTTTCATGCACTTTTAACCATTCCATTAATCTTGTGTTTTGGGCCCCTGGAAGCATGAAAATCACTTTAAACATGCTAATTTTAGCTCTAACACTGATGATCCACCTACAAATGTGAACTGACGTTCAAAAATAAAACATTTGAAAACGGACCATTTTCCACATTTCTGAAGCATGACGTAATGGGGGGGTGTTATCTCTTTTGTCGAAAATCAGCCGTTTTTGCTCGAACATTAAATGCCTCCAAATGGTATTTATTTCACTTCTCGAGCCCCTGGAATCATGAAAATCACTTTAAACATGCTAATTTTAGCTCTAACACTGATGATCCACCTACAAATGTGAACTGACGTTCAAAAATAAAACATTTGAAAACGGACCATTTTCCACATTTCTGAAGCATGACGTAATGGGGGGGTGTTATCTCTTTTGTCGAAAATCAGCCGTTTTTGCTTGAACATTAAATGCCTCCAAATGGTATTTATTTCACTTCCCGAGCCCCTGGAAGCATGAAAATCACTTTAAACATGCTAATTTTAGCTCTAACACTGATGATCCACCTACAAATGTGAACTAACGTTCAAAAATAAAACATTTGAAAACGGACCATTTTCCACATTTCTGAAGCATGACGTAATGGGGGGGTGTTATCTCTTTTGTCGAAAATCAGCCGTTTTTGCTCGAACATTAAATGCCTCCAAATGGTATTTAATTAACCCCTTTACTGCTAAGGCATTACTCTTCTTTCTCATTTACTTTCCATTGAAATCAATGGAAAGTCCATGACGAGTTACCCTTGTCATTAGCGGTGAAGAGGTTAACTTCCCGAGCCCCTGGAAGCATGAAAATCACTTAAAACATGCTAATTTTAGCTCTAACACTGATGATCCACCTACAAATGTGAACTGACGTTCAAAAATAAAACATTTGAAAACGGACCATTTTCCACATTTCTGAAGCATGACGTAATGGGGGGGTGTTATCTCTTTTGTCGAAAATCAGCCGTTTTTGCTCGAACATTAAAAGCCTCCAAATGGTATTTATTTCACTTCCCGGGGTGAAGAAACCCTTTTTGAGAACTCAGAGTGAGTAAATTGGCCATTTTCATGCACTTTTAACCATTCTATTAATCTTGTGTTTTGGGCCCCTGGAAGCATGAAAATCACTTTAAACATGCTAATTTTAGCTCTAACACTGATGATCCACCTACAAATGTGAACTGACGTTCAAAAATAAAACATTTGAAAACGGACCATTTTCCACATTTCTGAAGCATGACGTAATGGGGGGGGTGTTATCTCTTTTGTCGAAAATCAGCCGTTTTTGCTCGAACATTAAATGCCTCCAAATGGTATTTATTTCACTTCCCGAGCCCCTGGAAGCATGAAAATCACTTTAAACATGCTAATTTTAGCTCTAACACTGATGATCCACCTACAAATGTGAACTGACGTTCAAAAATAAAACATTTGAAAACGGACCATTTTCCACATTTCTGAAGCATGACGTAATGGGGGGGTGTTATCTCTTTTGTCGAAAATCAGCCGTTTTTGCTCGAACATTAAATGCCTCCAAATGGTATTTAATTAACTTCCCGAGCCCCTGGAAGCATAAAAATCACTTTAAACATGCTAATTTTAGCTCTAACACTGATGATCCACCTACAAATGTGAACTGACGTTCAAAAATAAAACATTTGAAAACGGACCATTTTCCACATTTCTGAAGCATGACGTAATGGGGGGGTGTTATCTCTTTTGTCGAAAATCAGCCGTTTTTGCTCGAACATTAAATGCCTCCAAATGGTATTTAATTAACTTCCCGGGGTGAAGAAACCCTTTTTGAGAACTCAGAGTGAGTAAATTGGCCATTTTCATGCACTTTTAACCATTCCATAAATCTTGTGTTTTGGGCCCCTGGAAGCATGAAAATCACTTTAAACATGCTAATTTTAGCTCTAACACTGATGATCCACCTACAAATGTGAACTGACGTTCAAAAATAAAACATTTGAAAACGGACCATTTTCCACATTTCCGAAGCATGACGTAATGGGGGGGTGTTATCTCTTTTGTCGAAAATCATCCGTTTTTGCTCGAACATTAAATGCCTCCAAATGGTATTTAATTAACTTCCCGAGCCCCTGGAAGCATGAAAATCACTTTAAACATGCTAATTTTAGCTCTAACACTGATGATCCACCTACAAATGTGAACTGACGTTCAAAAATAAAACATTTGAAAACGGACCATTTTCCACATTTCTGAAGCATGACGTAATGGGGGGGTGTTATCTCTTTTGTCGAAAATCAGCTGTTTTTGCTCGAACATTAAATGCCTCCAAATGGTATTTATTTCACTTCCCGAGCCCCTGGAAGCATGAAAATCACTTTAAACATGCTAATTTTAGCTCTAACACTGATGATCCACCTACAAATGTGAACTGACATTCAAAAATAAAACATTTGAAAACGGACCATTTTCCACATTTCTGAAGCATGACGTAATGGGGGGGTGTTATCTCTTTTGTCGAAAATCAGCCGTTTTTGCTCGAACATTAAATGCCTCCAAATGGTATTTATTTCACTTCCCGAGCCTCTGGAAGCATGAAAATCACTTTAAACATGCTAATTTTAGCTCTAACACTGATGATCCACCTACAAATGTGAACTGACGTTCAAAAATAAAACATTTGAAAACGGACCATCTTCCACATTTCTGAAGCATGACGTAATGGGGGGGGTGTTATCTCTTTTGTCGAAAATCAGCCGTTTTTGCTCGAACATTAAATGCCTCCAAATGGTATTTAATTAACTTCCCGAGCCCCTGGAAGCATGAAAATCACTTTAAACATGCTAATTTTAGCTCTAACACTGATGATCCACCTACAAATGTGAACTGACGGTCAAAAATAAAACATTTGAAAACGGACCATTTTCGACATTTCTGAAGCATGACGTAATGGGGGGGTGTTATCTCTTTTGTCGAAAATCAGCCGTTTTTGCTCGAACATTAAATGCCTCCAAATGGTATTTATTTCACTTCCCGGGGTGAAGAAACCCTTTTTGAGAACTCAGAGTGAGTAAATTGGCCATTTTCATGCACTTTTAACCATTCCATTAATCTTGTGTTTTGGGCCCCTGGAAGCATGAAAATCACTTTAAACATGCTAATTTTAGCTCTAACACTGATGATCCACCTACAAATGTGAACTGACGTTCAAAAATAAAACATTTGAAAACGGACCATTTTCCACATTTCTGAAGCATGACGTAATGGGGGGGTGTTATCACTTTTGTCGAAAATCAGCCGTTTTTGCTCGACCATTAAATGCCTCCAAATGGTATTTAATTAACTTCCCGAGCCCCTGGAAGCATGAAAATCACTTTAAACATGCTAATTTTAGCTCTAACACTGATGATCCACCTACAAATGTGAACTGACGTTCAAAAATAAAACATTTGAAAACGGACCATTTTCCACATTTCTGAAGCATGACGTAATGGGGGGGTGTTTTCTCTTTTGTCGAAAATCAGCCGTTTTTGCTCGACCATTAAATGCCTCCAAATGGTATTTAATTAACTTCCCGAGCCCCTGGAAGCATGAAAATCACTTTAAACATGCTAATTTTAGCTCTAACACTGATGATCCACCTACAAATGTGAACTGACGTTCAAAAATAAAACATTTGAAAACGGACCATTTTCCACATTTCTGAAGCATGACGTAATGGGGGGGTGTTATCTCTTTTGTCGAAAATCAGCCGTTTTTGCTCGAACATTAAATGCCTCCAAATGGTATTTAATTAACTTCCCGAGCCCCTGGAAGCATGAAAATCACTTTAAACATGCTAATTTTAGCTCTAACACTGATGATCCACCTACAAATGTGAACTGACGTTCAAAAATAAAACATTTGAAAACGGACCATTTTCCACATTTCTGAAGCATGACGTAATGGGGGGGTGTTATCTCTTTTGTCGAAAATCAGCCGTTTTTGCTCGAACATTAAATGCCTCCAAATGGTATTTAATTAACTTCCCGGGGTGAAGAAACCCTTTTTGAGAACTCAGAGTGAGTAAATTGGCCATTTTCATGCACTTTTAACCATTCCATAAATCTTGTGTTTTGGGCCCCTGGAAGCATGAAAATCACTTTAAACATGCTAATTTTAGCTCTAACGCTGATGATCCACCTACAAATGTGAACTGACGTTCAAAAATAAAACATTTGAAAATGGACCATTTTCCACATTTCTGAAGCATGACGTAATGGGGGGGTGTTATCTCTTTTGTCCAAAATCAGCCGTTTTTGCTCGAACATTAAATGCCTCCAAATGGTATTTAATTAACTTCCCGAGCCCCTGGAAGCATGAAAATCACTTTAAACATGCTAATTTTAGCTCTAACACTGATGATCCACCTACAAATGTGAACTGACGTTCAAAAATAAAACATTTGAAAACGGACCATTTTCCACATTTCTGAAGCATGACGTAATGGGGGGGTGTTATCTCTTTTGTCGAAAATCAGCCATTTTTGCTCGAACATTAAATGCCTCCAAATGGTATTTAATTAACTTCCCCGGGTGAAGAAACCCTTTTTGAGAACTCAGAGTGAGTAAATTGGCCATTTTCATGCACTTTTAACCATTCCATAAATCTTGTGTTTTGGGCCCCTGGAAGCATGAAAATCACTTTAAACATGCTAATTTTAGCTCTAACACTGATGATCCACCTACAAATGTGAACTGATGTTCAAAAATAAAACATTTGAAAACGGACCATTTTCCACATTTCTGAAGCATGACGTAATGGGGGGGTGTTATCTCTTTTGTCGAAAATCAGCCGTTTTTGCTCGAACATTAAATGCCTCCAAATGGTATTTAATTAACTTCCCGAGCCCCTGGAAGCATGAAAATCACTTTAAACATGCTAATTTTAGCTCTAACACTGATGATCCACCTACAAATGTGAACTGATGTTCAAAAATAAAACATTTGAAAACGGACCATTTTCCACATTTCTGAAGCATGACGTAATGGGGGGGTGTTATCTCTTTTGTCGAAAATCAGCCGTTTTTGCTCGAACATTAAATGCCTCCAAATGGTATTTATTTCACTTCCCGGGGTGAAGAAACCCTTTTTGAGAACTCAGAGTGAGTAAATTGGCCATTTTCATGCACTTTTAACCATTCCATAAATCTTGTGTTTTGGGCCCCTGGAAGCATGAAAATCACTTTAAACATGCAAATTTTAGCTCTAACACTGATGATCCACCTACAAATGTGAACTGACGTTCAAAAATAAAACATTTGAAAACGGACCATTTTCCACATTTCTGAAGCATGACGTAATGGGGGGGTGTTATCTCTTTTGTCGAAAATCAGCCGTTTTTGCTCGAACATTAAATGCCTCCAAATCGTATTTAATTAACTTCCCGAGCCCCTGGAAGCATGAAAATCACTTTAAACATGCTAATTTTAGCTCTAACACTGATGATCCACCTACAAATGTGAACTGACGTTCAAAAATAAAACATTGGAAAACGGACCATTTTCCACATTTCTGAAGCATGACGTAATGGGGGGGTGTTATCTCTTTTGTCGAAAATCAGCCGTTTTTGCTCGAACATTAAATGCCTCCAAATGGTATTTAATTAACTTCCCGGGGTGAAGAAACCCTTTTTGAGAACTCAGAGTGAGTAAATTGGCCATTTTCATGCACTTTTAACCATTCCATAAATCTTGTGTTTTGGGCCCCTGGAAGCATGAAAATCACTTTAAACATGCTAATTTTAGCTCTAACACTGATGATCCACCTACAAATGTGAACTGACGTTCAAAAATAAAACATTTGAAAACGGACCATTTTCCACATTTCTGAAGCATGACGTAATGGGGGGGTGTTATCTCCTTTGTCGAAAATCAGCCATTTTTGCTCGAACATTAAATGCCTCCAAATGGTATTTAATTAACTTCCCGAGCCCCTGGAAGCATGAAAATCACTTTAAACATGCTAATTTTAGCTCTAACACTGATGATCCACCTACAAATGTGAACTGACATTCAAAAATAAAACATTTGAAAACGGACCATTTTCCACATTTCTGAAGCATGACGTAATGGGGGGGTGTTATCTCTTTTGTCGAAAATCAGCCGTTTATGCTCGAACATTAAATGCTTCCAAATGGTATTTATTTCACTTCCCGAGCCCATGGAAGCATGAAAATCACTTTAAACATGCTAATTTTAGCTCTAACACTGATGATCCACCTACAAATGTGAACTGACGTTCAAAAATAAAACATTTGAAAACGGACCATTTTCCACATTTCTGAAGCATGACGTAATGGAGGGGTGTTATCTCTTTTGTCAAAAATCAGCCGTTTTTGCGCGAACATTAAATGCCTCCAAATGGTATTTATTTCACTTCCCGAGCCCCTGGAAGCATGAAAATCACTTTAAACATGCTAATTTTAGCTCTAACACTGATGATCCACCTACAAATGTGAACTGACGTTCAAAAATAAAACATTTGAAAACGGACCATTTTCCACATTTCTGAAGCATGACGTAATGGGGGGGTGTTATCTCTTTTGTCGAAAATCAGCCGTTTTTGCTCGAACATTAAATGCCTCCAAATGGTATTTAATTAACTTCCCGAGCCCCTGGAAGCATGAAAATCACTTTAAACATGCTAATTTTAGCTCTAACACTGATGATCCACCTACAAATGTGAACTGACGTTCAAAAATAAAACATTTGAAAACGGACCATTTTCCACATTTCTGAAGCATGACGTAATGGGGGGGTGTTATCTCTTTTGTCGAAAATCAGCCGTTTTTGCTCGAACATTAAATGCCTCCAAATGGTATTTAATTAACTTTCCGAGCCCCTGGAAGCATGAAAATCACTTTAAACATGCTAATTTTAGCTCTAACACTGATGATCCACCTACAAATGTGAACTGACGTTCAAAAATAAAACATTTGAAAACGGACCATTTTCCACATTTCTGAAGCATGACGTAATGGGGGGGTGTTATCTCTTTTGTCGAAAATCAGCCGTTTTTGCTCGAACATTAAATGCCTCCAAATGGTATTTAATTCACTTCCCGGGGTGAAGAAACCCTTTTTGAGAACTCAGAGTGAGTAAATTGGCCATTTTCATGCACTTTTAACCATTCCATAAATCTTGTGTTTTGGGCCCCTGGAAGCATGAAAATCACTTTAAACAAGCTAATTTTAGCTCTAACACTGATGATCCACCTACAAATGTGAACTGACGTTCAAAAATAAAACATTTGAAAACGGACCATTTTCCACATTTCTGAAGCATGACGTAATGGGGGGGTGTTATCTCTTTTGTCGAAAATCAGCCGTTTTTGCTCGAACATTAAATGCCTCCAAATGGTATTTAATTAACTTCCCGGGGTGAAGAAACCCTTTTTGAGAACTCAGAGTGAGTAAATTGGCCATTTTCATGCACTTTTAACCATTCCATAAATCTTGTGTTTTGGGCCCCTGGAAGCATGAAAATCACTTTAAACATGCTAATTTTAGCTCTAACACTGATGATCCACCTACAAATGTGAACTGACGTTCAAAAATAAAACATTTGAAAACGGACCATTTTCCACATTTCTGAAGCATGACGTAATGGGGGGGTGTTATCTCTTTTGTCGAAAATCAGCCGTTTTTGCTCGAACATTAAATGCCTCCAAATGGTATTTAATTAACTTCCCGGGGTGAAGAAACCCTTTTTGAGAACTCAGAGTGAGTAAATTGGCCATTTTCATGCACTTTTAACCATTCCATAAATCTTGTGTTTTGGGCCCCTGGAAGCATGAAAATCACTTTAAACATGCTAATTTTAGCTCTAACACTGATGATCCACCTACAAATGTGAACTGACGTTCAAAAATAAAACATTTGAAAACGGACCATTTTCCACATTTCTGAAGCATGACGTAATGGGGGGGTGTTATCTCTTTTGTCGAAAATCAGCCGTTTTTGCTCGAACATTAAATGCCTCCAAATGGTATTTATTTCACTTCCCGAGCCCCTGGAAGCATGAAAATCACTTTAAACATGCTAATTTTAGCTCTAACACTGATGATCCACCTACAAATGTGAACTGACGTTCAAAAATAAAACATTTGAAAACGGACCATTTTCCACATTTCTGAAGCATGACGTAATGGGGGGGTGTTATCTCTTTTGTCGAAAATCAGCCGTTTTTGCTCGAACATTAAATGCCTCCAAATGGTATTTAATTAACTTCCCGGGGTGAAGAAACCCTTTTTGAGAACTCAGAGTGAGTAAATTGGCCATTTTCATGCACTTTTAACCATTCCATAAATCTTGTGTTTTGGGCCCCTGGAAGCATGAAAATCACTTTAAACATGCTAATTTTAGCTCTAACACTGATGATCCACCTACAAATGTGAACTGACGTTCAAAAATAAAACATTTGAAAACGGACCATTTTCCACATTTCCGAAGCATGACGTAATGGGGGGGTGTTATCTCTTTTGTCGAAAATCATCCGTTTTTGCTCGAACATTAAATGCCTCCAAATGGTATTTAATTAACTTCCCGAGCCCCTGGAAGCATGAAAATCACTTTAAACATGCTAATTTTAGCTCTAACACTGATGATCCACCTACAAATGTGAACTGACGTTCAAAAATAAAACATTTGAAAACGGACCATTTTCCACATTTCTGAAGCATGACGTAATGGGGGGGTGTTATCTCTTTTGTCGAAAATCAGCTGTTTTTGCTCGAACATTAAATGCCTCCAAATGGTATTTATTTCACTTCCCGAGCCCCTGGAAGCATGAAAATCACTTTAAACATGCTAATTTTAGCTCTAACACTGATGATCCACCTACAAATGTGAACTGACATTCAAAAATAAAACATTTGAAAACGGACCATTTTCCACATTTCTGAAGCATGACGTAATGGGGGGGTGTTATCTCTTTTGTCGAAAATCAGCCGTTTTTGCTCGAACATTAAATGCCTCCAAATGGTATTTATTTCACTTCCCGAGCCTCTGGAAGCATGAAAATCACTTTAAACATGCTAATTTTAGCTCTAACACTGATGATCCACCTACAAATGTGAACTGACGTTCAAAAATAAAACATTTGAAAACGGACCATCTTCCACATTTCTGAAGCATGACGTAATGGGGGGGTGTTATCTCTTTTGTCGAAAATCAGCCGTTTTAGCTCGAACATTAAATGCCTCCAAATGGTATTTAATTAACTTCCCGAGCCCCTGGAAGCATGAAAATCACTTTAAACATGCTAATTTTAGCTCTAACACTGATGATCCACCTACAAATGTGAACTGACGGTCAAAAATAAAACATTTGAAAACGGACCATTTTCGACATTTCTGAAGCATGACGTAATGGGGGGGTGTTATCTCTTTTGTCGAAAATCAGCCGTTTTTGCTCGAACATTTAAATGCCTCCAAATGGTATTTATTTCACTTCCCGGGGTGAAGAAACCCTTTTGAGAACTCAGAGTGAGTAAATTGGCCATTTTCATGCACTTTTAACCATTACATTAATCTTGTGTTTTGGGCCCCTGGAAGCATGAAAATCACTTTAAACATGCTAATTTTAGCTCTAACACTGATGATCCACCTACAAATGTGAACTGACGTTCAAAAATAAAACATTTGAAAACGGACCATTTTCCACATTTCTGAAGCATGACGTAATGGGGGGGTGTTATCACTTTTGTCGAAAATCAGCCGTTTTTGCTCGACCATTAAATGCCTCCAAATGGTATTTAATTAACTTCCCGAGCCCCTGGAAGCATGAAAATCACTTTAAACATGCTAATTTTAGCTCTAACACTGATGATCCACCTACAAAATGTGAACTGACGTTAAAAAATAAAACATTTGAAAACGGACCATTTTCCACATTTCTGAAGCATGACGTATTGGGGGGTGTTATCTCTTTTGTCGAAAATCAGCCGTTTTTGCTCGAACATTAAATGCCTCCAAATGGTATTTAATTAACTTCCCGAGCCCCTGGAAGCATGAAAATCACTTTAAACATGCTAATTTTAGCTCTAACACTGATGATTCACCTACAAATGTGAACTGACGTTCAAAAATAAAACATTTGAAAACGGACCATTTTCCACATTTCTGAAGCATGACGTAATGGGGGGGTGTTTTCTCTTTTGTCGAAAATCAGCCGTTTTTGCTCGAACATTAAATGCCTCCAAATGGTATTTATTTCACTTCCCGGGGTGAAGAAAACCCTTTTTGAGAACTCAGAGTGAGTAAATTGGCCATTTTCATGCACTTTTAACCATTCCATTAATCTTGTGTTTTGGGGCCCCTGGAAGCATGAAAATCACTTTAAACATGCTAATTTTAGCTCTAACACTGATGATCCACCTACAAATGTGAACTGACGTTCAAAAATAAAACATTTGAAAACGGACCATTTTCCACATTTCTGAAGCATGACGTAATGGGGGGGTGTTATCTCTTTTGTCGAAAATCAGCCGTTTTTGCTCGAACATTAAATGCCTCCAAATGGTATTTATTTCA